>NW_022631003.1:35672942-35675106 GCF_010015895.1 Lontra canadensis | reverse complement strand
TCATTGATTTCTGCTCTGATCTTTATGATTTCTCTTCTCCTGCTGGGTTTAGGGTTTCTTTCTTGTTCTTTCTCCAGCTCCTTTAGGTGTAGGGTTAGGTTGTGTACCTGAGACCTTTCTTGTTTCTTGAGAAAGGCTTGTACCGCTATATATTTTCCTCTCAGGACTGCCTTTGTTGTGTCCCACAGATTTTGAACTGTTGTATTTTCATTATCATTTGTTTCCATGAATTTTTTCAATTCTTCTTTAATTTCCTGGTTGACCCATTCATTCTTTAGAAGGATGCTGTTTAGTCTCCATGTATTTGGGTTCTTTCCAAATTTCCTCTTGCGATTGAGTTCTAGCTTCAGAGCATTGTGGTCTGAAAATATGCAGGGAATGATCCCAATCTTTTGATACCGGTTCAGACCTGATTTAGGACCGAGGATGTGATCTATTCTGGAGAATGTTCCATGTGCACTGGAGAAGAATGTGTATTCTGTTGCTTTGGGATGAAGTGCTCTGAATATATCTGTGATGTCCATCTGGTCCAGTGTGTCATTTAAGGCCTTTATTTCCTTGTTGATCTTTTGCTTGGATGATCTGTCCATTTCAGTGAGGGGAGTGTTAAAGTCCCCTACTATTATTGTATGATTGTCGATGTGTTTCTTTGATTTTGTTATTAATTGGTTTATATAGTTGGCTGCTCCCACGTTAGGGGCATAGATATTTACAATTGTTAGATCTTCTTGTTGGACAGATCCTTTGAGTATGATATAGTGTCCATCTTCATCTCTTATTATAGTCTTTGGTTTAAAATCTAAGTGATCTGATAGAAGGATTGCCACTCCTGCTTTCTTCTGATGTCCATTAGCATGGTAAATTCTTTTCCACCCCCTCACTTTAAATCTGAAAGTGTCTTCGGGTTTAAAATGAGTTTCTTGTAGGCAACATATAGATGGGTTTTGGTTTTTTATCCATTCTGATGCCCTGTGTCTTTTGATTGGGGCATTTAGCCCATTAACATTCAGGGTAACTATTGAGAGATATGAATTTAGTGCCATTGTATTGCCTGTAAGGTGACTGCTATTGTATATTGTTTCTGTTCCTTTCTGATCTACTACTTTTAGGCTCTCTCTTTGCTTAGAGGACCCCTTTCAATATTTCCTGTAGAGCTGGCTTGGTGTTTGCAAATTCTTTCAGTTTTTGTTTGTCCTGGAAGCTTTTAATCTCTCCTTCTATTTTCAATGATAGCCTAGCTGGATATAGTATTCTTGGCTGCATGTTTTTCTCGTTTAGTACTCTGAATATATCATGCCAGCTCTTTCTGGCCTGCCAGGTCTCTGTGGATAAGTCTGCTGCCAATCTAATATTTTTACCATTGTATGTTACAGACTTCT
Source organism: Lontra canadensis (assembly GCF_010015895.1). NCBI lineage: Eukaryota > Metazoa > Chordata > Mammalia > Carnivora > Mustelidae > Lontra > Lontra canadensis. The sequence goes on along the minus strand of NW_022631003.1, from coordinate 35,673,727 downwards.
TCTCCCGGGCTGCTTTCAGGAGAATGTCTCTCTTTGTCACTAAGACTTGTAAATTTGACTATTAGGTGACGGGGTGTGGACCTATTCTTATTGATTTTGAGGGGGGTTCTCTGAACCTCCTGGATTTTGATGCTTGTTCCCTTTGCCATATTGGGGAAATTCTCTCCAATAATTCTCTCCAATATACCTTCTGCTCCCCTCTCTCTTTCTTCTTCTTCTGGAATCCCAATTATTCTAATGTTGTTTCGTCTTATGGTGTCACTTATCTCTCGAATTCTGCCCTCGTGGTCCAGTAGTTGTTTGTCCCTCTTTTGTTCAGCTTCCTTATTCTCTGTCATTTGGTCTTCTATATCGCTAATTCTTTCTTCTGCCTCATTTATCCTAGCAGTGAGAGCCTCCATTTTTGATTGCACCTCATTAATAGCTTTTTTGATTTCAACTTGATTAGATTTTAGTTCTTTTATTTCTCCAGAAAGGGCTTTTATATCTCCCGAGAGGGTTTCTCTAATATCTTCCATGCCTTTTTCGAGCCCAGCTAGAACCTTGAGAATCGTCATTCTGAACTCTAAATCTGACATATTACCAATGTCTGTATTGATTAGGTCCTTAGCCTTTGGTACTGCCTCTTGTTCTTTTTTTTGTGGTGAATTTTTCCGCCTTGTCATTTTGTCCAGATAAGAGTATATGAAGGAGTAAGTAAAATACTAAAAGGGTGGCAACAACCCCAGGAAAATATGCTTTAGCCAAATCAGAAGAGATCCCAAATCGTGAGGGGGGGGGGGGGG